>NC_056735.1:1838634919-1838682419 GCF_019279795.1 Protopterus annectens
GTCTAGAGGTAGAGCCTGATGGTGCTCTGGAGGACTTCCTTGGTATATGAGGCAGGTTTTTGTACTGCCAGAGATCTGAGAACATGAAATCACACCTTGATCAATCACCCCATGTTACCAAGAATAATGCTTTTGGTCTTTATTTCTGAATTTACTTAAAACAGCAAAAGCTGAAAAAACGTAATGAATTCTGTAGGCCACTGAAGAGGAATTAATCAACTTTAACACTCCTTACCCTCTGAACAAAGATAAACTGTGGAAGCATTGCATTTTGATGTATGAAGACAAGGTCAATCTTTGGGGTGTCTTGTTCTTGCAACATCTTTATCATACTAGTTTCCATTTTCCTCGACTCCAAGAAAATGCTGGTGGTGAAATTCAGGGAGTCAGCAGTGCATTTGCTTCCCATGAAATCTGCTAGACTTTCACCCCAGCTTATGGACAGCTGTGAGACCCACACTGCCTCTACACATAGAGGGTAAAAGCACATATACCATTCTGTCTGTTTATATACCAAACCATGGCTTGGCTGCCTGACTACAGAAACAGGGGTTCTGGTTTCATCTTTTTTCCACAACCTGGAGATCAAAAAACAATGTACTTTCCTGAAATAGGTTTCATGTGAAGCCCTCTCATGTGGACTGAATTTTTCCCACAACAGTGAAAAGTCAGTTTTCCAACCTACCCACAAAACAAATGTGATAGTGAAGATGACTAACAGAGGACAGCATCCAACTCCACCCCAATGAAACTGAGTTTGAAGAGGGCGACTTCTTGTTTATGACTAACCCCCTCTGAGGTTGTACAACTAGTGACCCAAGTAAGGACCACTATCAGAAAAATCTCTTAACAGAGCTAACTGGAGCCAGTCTTCTAGGCAGAAGAATAAGACATGCCTTTTCCTGAAATGCCTCCACAATTATGGAAAGGACCTTACTAAATACAAGTCCAAAACATCCTCCTGCACGAACGGCTGGTGCACGGCTGGAAAACCAAACCAAAAGTGAAGAAAAGAAAGCCAGCACTCAACTCCTAGAATCAGGCAATCGTTATTTAATGTCCAACTTCAAGACAGCAAAATAACATAACCGCACGGTTATGTTATTTTGCTGTCTTGAAGTTGGACATTAAATAACGATTGCCTGATTCTAGGAGTTGAGTGCTGGCTTTCTTTTCTTCACTAAATACAAGAAGCACAGAAGATGTGCCAAACAGCAACACTTGGTGTGCCCAAAGGCAGGCCATCTTCTCAGCAGCATCATTCAGGCACCATGAAGCAGCAAGTGCATGATGCTGGAGATTCACTACCTGGAATAAGACATAATGGATGTGCTCAATTAAGGCACTGATGCACAAAACAGAAGTAAAGTTTCCTACACACTTAACAATGAAGAGGAAGTGGAAGCAGACTCTGCTTCCTTCAGAAAAGGGAACATACTTCTTGACCCTAGTAAGGAGCAAAGTCTGGGCCTTTTTCTCTGCAGAGAATATCTATTTCATTAATGAAGCTCTCTCAGGAGAGGGACATGGCTATCAGAAACTACTGTTCCTAATCAATGACACCACAACCTCAAGCAAAATCAACAAAACCAGCCTCCTGTGGGCAGTTCTGAAGGATAATAAGGACTACTGCATCAGAATATGTCAACTCGGTCTAGAAAATTTCACAGGTGGAATCAATGGAAGACAAGCTGTTTAATGCTTGGATGCCCTCCTCATCATATAAAGGGGTTCTTTGTGGAGACTTATGTTGGTCTACAAGAAAATAAAAAAAGAAGTTATGTACTCACCATAATGTTCCATGTGTGTTGTCCATCTCACCTTCATTCTTAGCAGGTTGGGTTTGAATCCGATCCTTTGATCTGACTTGGCCTTGTACACCAGCTCGAGGTCTTTCACTAGCTCATGGCTATCTCCTATCCCATCATGAGAGCTCCCCAGATCTCGTTTGCAGCTATACAAAGTAATTCCAAAATAAGGATAGCTTAATACTTAATAGAGCAATCAAGAAGGCCAGAGAACACTAGTATCCAATTGTATCAACTTGGTCTTCGAGAAGCAAAAGGTTGGGGGAAGGAGGGTGGGATGTAAGAATGAAGGCTAGATGGACATCAAACTTGGAACGTTATGGTGAGTACATAACTTCCTTATGTGATGTTGTCCTATCTCGCCTTCATTCATAGCAGTTTGGGACAGTGTCCCTAGCACCATCTTTCTTGGCTGGCTCAAGGGAGAATATTCTTCAAAACTGTGGAACCAAAGGAAACTCCTGCTCCTGGAGGCCAAGTCAACTTTGTAATGAGTGATATGGCCTTGCCAGTGGTGCTGCAGCACAGATGGTATCACTGGGCAATCTAGTCCAAAAGGCAGAAGAGGTTGCAATTGCCCTTGAAGAATGACCTTTATTTTATGGGAAAGATCATTGTTTTGAGGTTTGTAAACGAAGGTTATACAAACTGAGAGCCATTTTAAAAGTGACACTTCAGTAACTGGGGCACCTTTCCTTGAATGTGGAAAGGATACAAAGTTGGTCAGATTTTCTGAAGTCCTTTATCCTATGTAAGTAGAAGCATAACTGTCTATGTACATCCAGTTGGGGCAGCATGTATTCTGCCTTATTCTCACAGTTAGGGGAAAACACTGGTAGTTCTATGGATTGGTTTAAATTAGATTCTGAACAAATTTTGCGTAAAAAGGAGGGGTCCGTTCATAAGGATACTCTGTCCCTGTGGAAAATCATGTAGGGGGGCTTTATTGACAAGGTTTGTAGCTCTAACACCTTTCTAGCAGAAGTAATAGCTATTAAAAGCATAGTTTTCCAAGACAAAAATTTGAGATTGCAGAATGATGCTGGCTCAAGTGGGGGAAAAATTTAACGAGATAAGACAAAAATGCAAGTCCCATGGTGCTGGAGCATCTCTAATAGGTGGCTTTAATAAAAAAGTACCTTTTAGAAAGGCTTTGCATAGTCTGTGTGACATAATATTGAGGCCTGATTCGCCTAAAGGGAAATTGGATATCGCCGCTAACTGAACTCGAATAGTAGCTGTGGCTGCCCCTTTCATTGAATAGTTTTGCCAGGAATTCTAGAACAAAAGCTACTGGGATAGAAAAGGGATCAATGTGATTATTTGAAGCCCAAGAAGAAAATCTTTTCCATTTGCTTATATATATCTTTCTCGCTGATGCCTTATGAGAAGAAACAAGGATTTGTTTTACTGAAGAAGATTAGAATCGGAGCAGCCAAGCTGTCAACTTGAGGGATTGAAGACAGGGATAGAGCATTCCTGATGCACGAGTCAGAAGGTCCAGAAGTGGGTCCAAACTTCAAGACTCCTCCCGAAGATAAAGCCAGAGGAAGGAGAACCAGATATGACTAGGCCAGTATGGGGCAATGAGTATCAAGTCCCTTCCCAAGTAACTGGCTTTCTAAAGACCTTTGGGTATCAATGGAAAGGGAAGAAAAGCATAGGGGAGACCTGAGGTCCAATCATGTACAAGTGCATCCCTTGGTGACTCTCCTGGAGGGGGGGATAAAGGAAAAGTAGCTACTGCATTTGGCATTCATGGATGTGGCAAAAAGATCGCAGCAAGTCTGGCCCCATTTGCAGAAAATCTGTTCCGCTACTTCTTGTTTTAGGGACTACTCGTGAGGCATCAGAATCACTCTGCTGAGTCTGTCTGCTATCAAATTGGATTTCCCCAGGATGTGCGTTGCTATCAGAAAGCATTCGGAGGAGGTCGCCCACTGCCATACTCTCAGGGCCTCCCGGTAAAGGGGGTAAGATCTAGTTCCTCCTTGTTTATGTACCATACCACACAAGTTGTCTGTCTGTATTGCAACAGTTCCCAGCGGAAGAGAGTCCTGGAATGTTTGCAATGCCAGAAGCACAGTTGTCACCCCCCCTCCATCTCTATCTGAGAAGGGTCCATGGTCACTGTGGCTAATGGTTGGGGAAGTACAAATTGTCGACCTAGCGTCACACGAGTGGCGTAAATCCACCAATGAAGATCTTTTTTGCAAGATTCTGTTATCAATATCTTGTGGGTAGTTCCTTGATTGACTACTGAGTGGATAGTAACCACTGGAGAATTTTCAGGTTTACCTTAGTTTTGTCACACATGGTATGAGTGATTGTCCTGTTGTGCAACCCGTATTACCAAAATACGGAGAACTTCGAAGGATCAAATGTTGAAAATGGTTTGCTGGAAAGCCATTTCCAACATTTGATCCATGTATTTGAATGGCAAAAAAGCATTCGCTTAGTTTCCAAAGACATGGTGAAATGGCATTGTCATTTTGTGCAGCCGTACTTTTGGCGTTATGCACGTCGGACACACGGCGTACAACAATTCAAAGGTAAACCGAATTCTCATGTGCATACATGCTAACGGGATCAAGGTTATTGCTGCTGCCATGGTCCCAAAGACTTGCGCTCTTTTCTTGGAAAGATTTGTGACCTGACGTTGTAAAACTTGTACCCTTTCTGGAGGGAGTTTGGCCATCATGTATGCTGTGTCTAGTTCTGCTGTTATAAAGATGATACTCAGAGGGCAGCAAGGCAGATTTTTCAGAGTTTATTCTAATCCCTAATTGAGAGCAGAGCTACAAGGTAGAGTCTCTGCTTTTATTAGTAGATGCTCGGTGGTGGCAGTTAGGAGCCAGTCATCTAGATATGGAAACACTTGCAATACTAGGCATCTCAAGTGAGCTATGACTACTGCCATATACTTGGTGAACTCTCTGGGGGCTGTAGTGAGGCCAAAGGGCACTGCCCAGAACTGGTAATGGCTGGCTCCCAGCTGAAAGCGCGGGTGTCTCCCGGACTACCTATCCATTTTTATGTAGTAGTGCTCATCATGGAGGTCTACTGAGCACATCCAATTGTCTTGTCCCAAGAACGGGAGTATTGACTGCAATTACCATCCGGAACTTGGACTTTTTTACTGATTTGTTTAGGTTGCTGAGATCTAGAACCCAGTTTTTTTGGAACTAAAAAGAACCTTGAGTAAGTTCCAGATCCTATTTGTTCTGCAGGGCCTGTCTGGATGACTCTTTTGTCTAGCAACATTTGAATTTCTAGAGTTGCCTGTTCCCTCTGACTGGATGGGACATCCGGGATCTTTTTTATATTTGAGAGGGGGAGGGAAAAATGTATGGAGTAACCTCTGGATATGATGCTTCATACCCACTTGTCTTGTTATTGTCAGCCAGGCTATTGGGTTCAAAGATAAGCCCCCCCCGACTGCGCCTCAAGAGACGGACAGGCAGGCCTCCATTCTGGAGCGCTGAAAGGGCTTACCAAAAAAAGATGTTCAGTCGCTCTGATTTTGCAGACCACCCTCTGGCGTGTGGTTGGCATCTTCCATTAATACTTCCCCCTCTGCCCCTGGGGGAAGAATAACCTTATGTGTTTTGGAAAGCTCTCTGGGATTTTCAAAACCACATTTTCCCACTACCTTTTTGACCTTTCTGGTAAGGTCTGGTGGTAGGTAGAGAAAAACAGACTTCTACAACAGAGAAAGTCTTTCCTTCCTGTTCACACCTGGTTAGTGTGTCCTTGAATTTAGGCCCAAACAAGGATGAGACATCAAACGGAGCATTCACAAATGAAGATTTAAAGGGTTCTGCAAAGTCACACAAGCGCATCCAGGAATGCCTCCTTAAGGAACTTCCTAAACCTGCTGCTCTGCTCGCTCCATCCGCTGCATAAGAAATCAGTCCCATGGAGGAACTGACCACTGAATTTAAGGTAGAGAGCTGAGAGGAAACCTTTTCTGACACCCCTTCAGCTACTGAACCTTGAAAAGTATCTCCTAGCTCTTTCAGGAGATCTCTCTGTAACCTTGTGAAATGAGTCAGGTAATTCAGCGACCTAAGAGCAAAGGTCACAGAGAAAATGCACTTTCCACATCTGTCCATCAAACGAGACTCCTTGTTTGGTAGATGGACAGAAAAAGATGTCACTGAAAGTTCTTTCTTGGTGACTGCTGCCACCACCATAGCAACTAACTGGACTCCCTTTGTTAGGAAATTTTTGTCCATCGGGGAGGTAATGAATTTATTTGGCCTCTGAGGAAATGGTTCCACAGAATCTGGAGATTCCCCACACCTTTTGAGAAACTAAATCCATAAGTTCACTGAAAGAAGGAGGCACCCAAGTAGAGGAAGGTTGATATCCAAATGCCTTCAGGTACACAGACTGCTCCGCTGAAGGGTTGGTGGACTTCCAACCACCACACTGTTTAAGTATTTCCAAGATGTCTCCAAAGGAGACATCACCAGGAGGCGACTGTGGAGACCCTTTGGCATCATAGAGATCCATATCCAAAGTGAAGAACTCCTCTGGGGAGTCTAAATGCTTGCTCTTACATAACCTCTTCCGAGAGACCTGTTTGGAGGGGTACTCTGAAGAGGTTTCGGAAGAGAGGGGGGCTCCTTGTGGGGCCTCCTGAGGATTAGAATCTCCGCGTCCCTGTGGATGCAAGGGTAGAGAGACAGACACCAGTGCCTCTGAGGGAAGAATGTCCAGACTTGAAAGTGGAGCTGCCAGTGGAGACAGCACTCTCCTCATCTCAAAGGCCCCCCAACCCTGATCTGAGGAAACCTCCAGCTCCGAGGAACTGGAGGGAATCCCCGGAACCAAGCGGGTTGGCTCTCAGGCTGATGTAGGAGAAGAGCTCACCCGAGCAGATGCCCCGAGAGGGAAGTTGGGATCAGACAACTGTCTGATCAGACTCCCTTCCCCAGATGCGACTGGAGAGCATCTGCTCCCAGACTCAAGTAACAATGGAACAGAGGACGTTGGAGCAATGTTTGGATCTGATGATCCTGTGATAGGTCTTGGTTCAGATGGTTCCACCAAGATTAGCTCCGGACATTCTGGCTCCAAGGTCAGCTCTGAGGAGGAATTGGTATGGAAGGGAAGGGTTTGGCCGGATCCGAAGCTCTCATGGTTGGATTTGATAACAGTTTGACGAGCATCGGTGTACTTAGTCTCTGCACCACCTGATCCACGTCGTCATCAGACGTGCTCCTGGAAGATCGAGTCCAGGAGGCAGGAGACTTGGAAGGCTGAAATAATGGTGACCTCAGATTTGGAGATACTCGTTCCAATTCAGGGGACCGGCTCCATAATTGAAATTCCAATGGCAGAGAAACTGATGGGGCCGAAGTGGAAGGCCTCTCAGAACAGACTGTCTTCAGATGCAGAGAGGATACTTCACTTTTTTGCATGGCTCCGATGGAGCACTAGAAGACGAATACCTCTTAGACTTTGGAGAAGGTGACTGGCCAGACTTTGAAGGACCTGGACCTCCTTGAATTAATTTGGCGAAGGGTGTTTTCAAAAGGCCTCTTAAGATCAACTTATTCTTGCATTCCAATAAAGTCCTGTGGCTGAAAAAATGACAAATTGCACAGGACTCCTGGAGGTGAACGGCTCCTAAACAATAGATGCACACTGTATGTCTGTCTGTAATGGACATTTTTTTGTCCACATTTTTCACACTTTTTAAGCCAGGAGGGTTTAGGATCTTTAGAAGACATAATTAGCACTAATCAGAAAAAGGAAACAGCCAACAATCAAACTATAGATATCCAAAAAAAAACATTTTTTTTAAACAGCAACACCAATAGTAACAACTACTAACAATTTTATTAAACGTTAACTCTAATAGAGGAAAGGGACATGGGGCTAGGTAGTTCACTAAATCAAACAAACTAGCCTGTTATAATCACAAAGGGGAGAAAAGGAAAGCTCTGTAACTAAAACAGGCTGCCTGATTTTAGTTTTAAGCCAGATAGGAGAAAGAAGGCCTTACTGAAAAAAAAATGACGGCCAACAACAGTTTAACACAAAGCAAACACACTAGAAGAGATATCTAGGGGAAAAAACACACAATTTTTCAAAAAAAATAAATAAATAACATAAGAAACTGTACTACGCCAGAGCCAATCAGAAGAGCACCTGATCTGGTTTAGCAGCAAATGAGATCTGGTGAGCTCTCCTGGTGCATGATGGGATAGGGGAATGGCCATAAGCTAGTGAAAGACCTCGAGCTAGTGTATAAGGCTGAGTCGGATCAGATCCAAACCCAACCTGCTAAGAATGAAGGCGAGATAGGACAACATCACATCCAAGGTTATCACAAAGACCTTCAACACTATGGTCAAATTCAGTTTCCTCCACTGTAAGCATTTTGAAAGATTTAGAATGATTGAATTTGGCTTATTCTTAAAGAAGAGGAAGCTGAGTCATGCCACTTAGTGCAGAGATATCCCTGAACATGCTGCAGTAGCTACAGCATCACTGCAGTAAAAGCATGGCAAGAGTCTTTTCCATAGACTCTGTAACCACAAAATCATGACATTCTGCCAGCTTTTTACAGATTCTGGGTCTACAAGACCAGCCAAGAACTGGAATAGGTGAGACAAACAAATTATCTCACTACATATAAAACAAAGCATGTAGGCAGGAGAAGAACCCAGAGTAATCTCATCTATGGTCAGTATGCATTCTTCAGCCTGCTATGAGTTAAGCAGACTACTTCAATACAAGTTCAATTACCACATCTTCGCTGGAGGACAAAAAGAACTGTTTTGCCTAAGGAACTAAATCATGGCACTACTGTGGATTTTCAAGCATGGGACGCAAAGTACTGGAATAGCAGAAAAGTTCAGTTGGAGTTGCACATCAAGGGAATAAGCAGGAAGCAGTGGCAACTCTGATGCAGTCAATGTTGAGGATTGATAGGCCACTGAGTTCCTGTATGAAAGAGCAATGGATGATGCAGGATGCAGCTGAAAAGAATATGTCACAGGAAGATGTTCTAGAACTTTCTGTAGAATGCCTGCAAGAAACAGGCAAACAATGTGCCCCCACTTCAGAAGAAAATGATTTAAGGGAATAGTTGCTTGATTTGATATAGATGGACAGACATATTAAGACTGATGAAAGAAAAAGATTACAAAAAGTCAATAAACCCAAAATGTTAGAAGTGTGATAAAACAGATGAAAACAGTAATCAAAACTATTAACAGAAATTCATGTGACATAACAGAAGCAAACAAGGTATATTACTCTGCAGCTAATCAAATGACATATAAAAATCAGTGTATACCAAGATTATATGTTCCCCGTTCTGAAGCAGGTATGGACCTCCTCGAAATTGATTATGTGTCTCATGTCTCAATGACCGCACAGACATCAGCATTCTGTAGGGTGAGGAGTGAGTAGAGTTTTTTGTTTAATCTCCTAGCAACAAGCAGCAAAACCTTTACACTTTCCTGGTTTTGATTTGCTATACCAGAAATACTTTCAGTTTGGCATTCCCTAAAAGAGGCACTATGGGGGAGGACAGTGTTTTAGCTAATATTCAAAAGCCTAGAGAGGAGAGGTGCAGACCATCCATGGCAAAGCAGTGTGGTCTGTTGACCATCTGCTTCCATGCTGACAAATATTGCACCCCCTTAGAATGACACAAGAAATTAAGCCAATAAATAAAATCAGTCATCTGCTGTTAGTATTGTGGCATCATCCTTGAAGAAGGTAAAATGCTGCTCGTTGCTAGGCTCATATCAGCCTGGGACACACATTCAAGAGCTACATGATGTCGCTCTTCTTATAGTCTGGGGAGGTACGTCTCAGGTCATTTACACCCACTTCGACTATGACCGAGTCATACTGGTATTTGTGGTCCAATGCATGTGTAATGGGGCAGATCCTGTCCCGTGATAAGCAAAGTATAGTTGTGTACACTTACCATAAATGTAGATGTTCGAGTGTATTCACTGTTGCAGTCATCACCTGTGGGTTATTCCTGCTGTGGTAGCCCTCAGCCGGCCCGAATACTACAGTCAATGTTTTTCTGCATCAGTTGCTGTCGCTTGTAGACTGACATCAGGTTGTCAGTGCTATAAAGCAAAACAGCTGACGCATTACATCAGTTTTTCTTGCCCTAACCAGTCAGAAGCCCAAGGAAATATGACAAAGTGGTCCTGGTGGTTAAAAACCACCCTAAGAAGCTTTGCTTATGTCTCCCTAAGGAAAGAGGATATAAGGGGGAAGGAGGGAGGGAAACCAGGACTGGAACAGTGAATACACTCGAACGTCTACATTTATGCTAAGTGTTCACAACTGTATTATGTTCTTCGTGTTTCACTGTTGCAGTCATCACCTGAGCTGAGGAGAGGGGTGGAAGGATTAGAGATCTAGGAATGGGTAAGCAAGCCCTGCAGAGGCAAACCCTGCCCTAGCCTTAGAGAAAAAGAGGAAGGTGGTAATGCTTTGTAAAGGTATGGACCGAGGTCCGGGTGGCAGCTTCCAAGATGTCCCTGGTGGAAACTCATCTGAGGAATGCTGTGGAAGTGGCGGCTGCCATAGTGGAATGGGTACAAAAAGACTTAAGGGGTGGTTTCTCATGTAATCTGTGGCAGAAAAGGATACAGTGTGATATCCATTTAGAAATGGTTTGCTTGGAAATGGGCTTCCCCTCTGCCCCTGGGGCAAAGCTGACAAGAAGTCGGTCCATTTTCCTGAAGGGTTTCATAGGGTCCAGGTAGTATCTGAGCTGCCTGTGCATGTCTAGTGAGTACAGAATTCTTTCCCCCTTGTTTAGAGGGTCAGGGTAGAAGGTGGGCAGATGAATGGCCTGGTTGAAAGTCACATTAGATACCACCTTGGGCATAAAGGAGGGGTTAGTCCTAAGGGAGACCCTGTCTGCATGGAAAATGATGAAGGGCTCAATGGCCATCAGTGCCAGAAGTTCTGAAACCCTTCTGGCTGAGGTGATGGCTAGTAGGAAAGCAGTCTTCCAGGAGAGGTATTTCAATTCTGCCGAGGCAGCAGGTTCGAAGGGTGGTTAAAAAGAAGTTATGTCTTACCATAATGTTCCATCTGTATTGTTGATCCTCGTTCAGTCATTATGTATGGGTATCGGTTCCGACCTCAGAACCGAGCTGGCCATCTACCAAGCTCGCGTCAGCTACAAACTCTTGAGCTAAACTCTTACCCAGAATTCCCCTGTCCCTGTTACCTCAGACTGAGTTTGCAAGTCAAAAGAAGGTAGGGGCTACCTCTGGTCAAATGACCTAAGAGAACCGGATGGTGAAATCCACTAGAAGCCACAGGAGGGGGAAGGAGGGAGGGTCATAATGACTAAATGAGGATTAACAATACCAATGGAACGTTATGGTAAGACATAACTTCTTTATCTGATATTGTTAATCCTCGTTTATTCCTTATGTATGGGACAGAGTCCCCAGCTACCTCTATTCCTGGGAAGCTCTCATAGAAGGACATTCCTGAGCACCATAGAACCAAAAGATGCTCCTCCCCTGGAGGCCAAATCTAATTTGTAATGATTGATGAAGGTATGAGGCGTAGCCAAAGTTGCAGCTGCACAGATGTCATGTAAAGAAGCTCTGGCATGGAAGGCAACAGAAGTTGCCACCGACCTTGTCAAATGAGCCTTCATGGTAGTAGGCAATGGGATATTACGCTGTGTATAAATGAAGGTCACACAGTCTTTCAACCATCTAGCCAATGTGACCTTAGCAACAGCAGATCCTAATCTAGGTCCAGAATAGGCCACAAGTAACTGGTCAGATTTATGAGAGGACCTAGTCCTGTTCAAGTAGAAGCGGATTTGCCTCTGAATATCTAGGGTATGTAGGCAATACTCTCCTCTGTTTGAATGACTGGGAAAGAAAACTGGCAGTTCAATGGTTTGATTAATGGACATGTCAGAGATCACTTTTGGCAGAAATGAAGGATTAGTTCTGAAAGACACGATCTCTATGAAACATTAAGTATGGACTCGATGCATAAAGCTTGAATCTCAGAGATGTGTCTGGCAGAAGTAATGGCGACCAAAAACAAGGTTTTCCATGACAAATATTTGAGGTCACAAGAAGAAGCTGGTTCGAAGGATGGCATTGTCAGAGCTTGTAGAACTAATGACAGGTCCCATGGTTGAATAGGTTCTCTAAAAGGGGGCTTCAAATGATTCACACCTTTTATGAAGGTCTTGCATAATTTGTGTGACATAAGAGAGGAGTCTTGGACACCCTCATGGAAATTAGATATTGCAGCCAAATGAACTCTAATGGTTGAGGCCGACAGACCCGAATGAAAAAGGTCAGCCAAATACTCTAGTATTACTGACACCGGTGCCGAGAAGGGATCTACTTGTTTTTCTTTCAGCCAACAGGTACATCTTTTCCACTTGCTTAGATAAGTAATTCAAGTGGAAGACTAATGAGATGCAATAAGAATGTCCCGTACTGGTAAAGAAAGATCGTTCTGCCTGGCAATCAAGGGAATTGGAGGAGCCAAGCTGTGAGCTACAGGCTGCCCAAGTTGGGATGAATCAGGTTCTGCGGATGTGAGATCAGCTCCGGGGTTGGATGGAGAATCCATGGTTGATCTAGCAGGTGAGGCCAAAGGAAGGGGAACCAAATCTGATGAGGCCAATATGGTGCTATGAGGATCATCTTGCTCTTCAACCGATGGGCTTTCTTCAGAAACTAGGGAATAGGTGGGAATGCATAAAGAAGACCCAAGGGCCAACCGTGGACTAGGGCATCCCTGGGTGACTGTCCCGGAGAGGGAATCAAGGCGAAGTAGTTGCTACATTTGTAGTTGGTCGGGGATGCAAAGAGGTCGCAGCAAGGATGGCCCCAGCGGTGGAAGATCTCTGCCGCTATCAAGGGATCCAGGGACCACTCATGAGGTTGTAGAATATACCGGCTGTGTCTGTCTGCTATGATGCTGGAACTCCCTGGAATGTGCATTGCTAGAAGAAAATGGTTGGTAGCCATCACTCACTGCCATATCCTCATGGCCTCTCGACAAAGGGGATAAGATTTGGTTCCACCTTGTTTGTTGATGTACCAAACTACCACCATGTTGTCTGATTGTATCACAATCATCCCAAACAGCAGCAGGGGATGAAATGCTTGCAATGCCAGGAGCACCGCCCTCAACTCTAGAACATTTACATGCAGTTGGGCCTCCAATTCGGACTAAGTGCCTTGGACTGTCTGTCCCTGACATAGCCTCCCCACCCCATCAGGGAGGCATCCGTGGTCAATGTAGCCTTGGGCTGCTGGGGGGAGAAGGGGCGAGACCATTGTGATGGGTTGTGGTTCATCCACCAATTTAAATCCTGTTTGCACCTGTGGGTTACCCAAATCTTGGCTGAAAGAGGATGCTGAACAGGACACCATTGGGTGAGCAGTAGCCATTGTAGAAGCCTCATATGAAACCTGGCCAGGGGGACAATGGTGATTGAGGCTGCCATAGAACCCAACAGCTGTAGGACAGAGTGAGCTGTGGATTTCTCCCTTGAAAGGATTGGGATCAGTTGTTGCTTTATCCTTAGAATTCTGTGCTCTGGCATGGATGCTCTGCAATTCTTTGCATCCAAGATGACCCCTATGAATTCTGTGGACCGAGATGGGGTGAGTTTCGATTTTTGCCAGTTTACGGTAATGCCTAGCCTTTGTGCAGCGAGGAGAGAGCATGCCAGGGCTTCTTCCAATAGATGTCTGGTGGGGGCAGAGATGAGCCAGTCGTCTATGTATGGAAATACCTGGAATCCTTGTAGTTGCAAGTGAGCTGTGACGACTGCCAAGCACTTTGTGAACACTCTGGGAGCTGTAGAGAGCCCAAAGGGCAGTACTCTGAACTGGTAGTGACCGGCTCCTGCATGGAAGCGCAGAAATCTTCTTGATGGCCTGTCCACTTTTATGTGGTAGTACGCATCTTTAAAATCTATCGAGCACATCCAATCATCTTTTTCCAAAAGCAGGAAAATAGACTGTATTGTGACCATCCGGAACTTTTGTACTCTCACAAACTTGTTCAATACACTGAAGTCCAAATTGGTCTCCAGTCCCCGGTTTTCTTTGGCACCAAAAATAGTCGACTAGAATCCGGATCCTATCTGGTCTGGAGGGACTATTTGGATGACTCTTTGTCTTAGCAGCTTTTCTATCTCTAGTGCTGCTTCTTCCCTTTGACTGGGTGGAACGTCGGGAAGGTTTTTTAAGGGGGGAGGACAAAGATCGAAGGGGATACAATAACCTCTGGTTATAATCCTTTGTACCCAAGAATCGGTGGTGATGGTTAACCAGGCAGAAGGGTACAAGGAGAAACGACCCCCAACCACCTCCAGAGGAAAGGAGTTGGGCCTCTCTTCAGGAGTGCTGCTAGGACTGGCCAGGAAAAGAGTCCCTGGAACCCTGGTTACGCAGACTCACTCTGCCCCGAAAGGGGAGTATCCCCTGTGAGTTTCCCCCTCTGCCTCTAGGGGAGAACTCGGCCTGCGTGTCACGGAAAGGACCCTGAGACGACTTGACCATATCTTCCTACTCTTTTGGTTTTGGAAGAAAGCACGTCGAGGGGAAAAATAATTGACACCTATGGCAGAAAGGGTCTTACTGTCCTGTTCACATCTGGCCAGTGTGCTTTTAACTTTGGGTCCAAACAATGAAGAGGCTTCAATGGGGTTGTTAAGAAAGGAAGCCTTAAAGGGCTACACGAAATTGCACAAGTGCATCCAGGCTTGTCATCTCAAGACCACAGCTGAACCCGTCGCTCTAGCTGCTCCTTCTGATGTATGAGATATCAGTTGCATGGAGGAGTTAGATATTGACTCAATGGTGGCCAGCTGAGAGGCCACCTTGTCACGGACCTCATCACACATGGCACCAGTCAAGGTTTCAGAGAGCTCGGAAATTAAATCCCTTTGAAGCCTGGTAAAGTGTGCCATATAATTCAGGGACCTGATAGCAAAGGTCGCTGATGCAAAGGTGTGCTTCCCTATCCTATCCAGGGCCCGGGACTCTGTTGGGCGGATGGACAGTCTGGCTTTCTTCTTCCGCCAGATCCTTTTTGGTTGCGGCCGCCACCACTAGAGCATCCACAGGAAGACCTTTAGACCAATGGGGATGCGTAGCAGGAGGGGACAAAATCGTATCTGGCCTCCGGGGAATAGCATCAACAGTGTCAGGAGCCTTCCACGCACGCTGCATGATGAGCCGGACAAGTTCATTGACAGGTGGAGTAACCCAGGAGGTAGGGGACCGGACGCGAAAAGCCTGCAGGAACACAAACTCCTCAGAGGATGGATTAGAGGGCTGCCAGTCACCTCTCTGTTTAGGGATTTCGAGGATATCATTAAAGGATATCTCACAGGGTGACCGAGGGGATCCTTCCCAATCATCAAAGTCTGTGTCTTCAGTGAGGGACTCCTCTGTGGTTTATGTGCTTCTTCTTGCACAAACTTTTCCGGTGAACTTCCTCAGAGGGGAAAGCTGGGGAAGACAACAGAAAGGGGGTTTCCTGTGGGAATATGTCCTGAGGCTCTTGCGCTTGGTGTCCGCTAGGTGCGATTTGTGAACACAGCGGCCCAGAGAAGGGCGGGGAGATGGACAGCACAGTATCGCCAGCAGAAGCCAGAGCCTTCTCCATCAGTTGGAAGTCTGGTCCACCTGAAGAGGGGTGAGTGTCCAGGACAGGGGTCACCCCTCCCCTAAGTGGCTCAGCCTGCCGACCCGGAGTCCCCGGATGGCTGTGAAACAACAAATTACGCGTGTCACAACTATCATCCTGGGTCGTAGCAAAACTCTCCTGCCCCAAAGACCACTGCGGTTCCTTAGTGAGATCCATAAAGGGAACCGTAGAGGGGGAAGACTGTGCTATATCAATGGACTTCAAAGGCAATGAAGGAGGAGAATAAGAAGGGGTCTTTGGCGATGGGTGATCACCTCCCAAGGAAGGATAGGTCCTGGGGGGTGGGATACCTCTGGCCAGAAGTACTTGATCCACAAGACGCAACACGCTGTGTTCAGAAAGGCTTCAAGTGGACCTCACGGAGACTGAGGGAGAAACAGGTCTGTCCACAGAAGAGACAAGCTTGGGGCCCACCTCACCAGTCCGCACTGAGGAAAAACAGTGTCGAAATAGACTGGACTACGGGTGTCTGCACAGAGGAAATCATTGGTGCCGAGGTCACAGTCTGCACTGACAAATGGATCGGTGCCAAAGTGGTTGCAGGTACCAGAGCTGGAACCGACAAACTTGGTGCTGATAACTGAGGCGTTGGTTCTGAGTAAGATGTCGGAGCTGATGTGGTCAAGGTCTGTGCCGATGTAGTAGTTGCAGTAGTCTGAACCAAGGAGCCCCTTGGTACCGATGTAGTAAAGGCTACAGTAGACAGAGCCGAGATCACTGATGGTGCCGAAGGTCTAAGCACCGAAAGCGCTGTGGCCGACTGAGTAAGCTCCGAAGCAGAAACTTTAGTCTTCTTAGGTCTTGGTTGGCGGGAGTCCCCAGCCGGGGACGAAGGCAGAGACTTGGCCTTTGTAGGATCATCCAATATTTTCTTATAGGCTCTAGGAGGGGTTGAAGACTCAGACCCAGAAATATCCACTGAAAAGGGAGATTTAAGAAGTCTCTTCAGCAACAACTTATTTTTCCTTTCAAAGTTCTTTGGAAAAATTTTTACAAATACCACAGGGCGGGTCAACAGATAAGTGAGGCACACCCAAGCAATAAACACACAAAGAGTGCGCATCTGATGTAGGTAATTTGTGTCCACAATCTGAACACCTTTTAAATCCTGGACTAGCTTTTTTATCTGCCATGATAGAAAAGGAGACAGAAGAAAGGGTACCAGCAATGGTACGAAAAAACACCCCAAGGTAATGAAGAAAAGAAGAGTTTACTAACGATGGTAAGGGAGAAAATACCTTGTGGTAAAAAGTGCAGAGTAAAGGGAAGGAAACTCAAGAAAATATAGTGGCTAAATGCGATAGGAGACAACAAATTAGAAACTTTTCTGACAGAAAAGGTTATATTAGACTAGTCTGACAACAAATATCTATACTTAGCTCAAGAGAAGCAGCTTGACACAACTGAATGGCGATGCGGCAAACAAAATCTGAGGTAACAGGGAGAGGGGAATTCTGGGTAAGAGTTTAGCTTGAGAGTTTGTAACTGACGCGAGCTTGGAAGATGGCTGGCTCGTTTCCGAGGTCGGAGCCAATACCCATACATAAGGAATGAACAAGGATTAACAATATCAGATGGTTAGTTTTTCCAAAACATAATTCGGGTCCCAGGCTGGTGTGGGTGGCCTTCTGGTAGGTCTGATATTAGAAGCCCCTCTGAGGAATTGTTTAATCAAAGGATGAGAGAACAGGGGCTGGTCTGTATCAAAATGAGCTGAAATGGCTGAGGCGTGGATTTTAACAGAAGAGAAGGAGAGGCCACTATTGAGTAACTCTGCTAGACAGTCCAGGATAAGAGGGACTGAAGGTTGTGAGGAACTGGCCCCTCTGGACTGGCTCCAGGAGCAGAATCTTTTCCATTTCCCTGCGTAAGATTTTTCTTGTGCTGGGCTTTTTGGCCTCTGTGATAATGTCTAGGACCTGTTTGCTTAACAGATGTCCCTTACTTGCCTTTAGAGTATTAGCCATGCTGATAGTTTGAGAGTTTGCAAGTCTGGGTGCAGCATCCATCCCCCTTTGGGTCAAGAGGTCTGGGAGCAGGAAAAGCTGCCTGGAAGGCTGTGATGTCAGGCTGCGTAGCAAGGGATACCAATGCTGTCTTGTCCAATCTGGAGCAATGAGGATGGCCTTTGGTCCCTCCTCCCTTACTTTGATCAGTACCTTGGAAATAAGAGGTAGAGGAGGAATGCATACACAAAGAGGGAGTTCCAGGGGAAGGTCAAGGCATCCACCTTCCATGGTGGTTGAGGTATGAAGCAAAGAGATCCACCTCCGGATTTCCCCACTCTTGAGTGACTTACAAAAAGATCTTTCTGTGGAGCTGCCATTGGGCTATTAGGTGTAATCCCATGGAGGAGGCAGTCAGCCAGAGGTTGACTGCCTCCTCCATGGGATTACACCTAATAGCCCAATGGCAGCTCCACAGAAAGATCTTAGGTGTAATCCCATGGAGGAGGCAGTCAGCCAGAGGTTCATGGCTAGCCTGCACAGAGGGTAAGATTGGGTCCCTCCCTATTTGTTGATGTAACACATTACTGTGAAGTCTGTTTTGATAAGGAGAACCCCTGGCCTGAGATGGGGGTTGGAAGGATGTCAGAGCCTTTTGTACTGCCATCATTTCCTTCTGGTTGATGTGTAAGGGAAGGTGCTGGGCATCCCAAAGACCTTGGTTGCACCTGCCTGCTAGGTGAGTCCTCAAGCAATGTCTGAGGCGTCGGTGGTGTTGGTCTGCCGGTAGGGCGGAGGATGAAGGGGAGACCCTTGTTTATGGCACAGGCCCCTGCCCACTAGAGAAACTCAGCCCTTATACAGGGGATCAGAGGGAGAGAGGTCTTTAGAGGCTCTGAGTGTTGGCACAAAAGGTCCTTTAAATACCACTGAAGCTTCCTCATGTGAAGCCTGGCCAGAGGAATTAGAAGGATGCAAGATGCCATGTATCCCAAGGCTTGCAATAACTTCCTCGCCGTGAGGTGACTTTTGGGTGCCAGCTGGGTAAGGTAGAGGGACAGGAAGCTCTGCTTTTTCTGGGGATAAGAAGGCCATTTGGGATGCTTTGTCCAGCAGTGCTCCCAACAAAATGATACTCCTGGAAGGTGTTTGCTTTGATTTCTTCTTGTTGATGGTGAACCCCAAGGAAGTTAGGAGGGTTTTGACAAAGCAGATGTCCTGGAGCAGCTTTTCTTTGTGCTCTGCCTGAATGAGGCAGTTGTCTAGATAAGGGTAAATCTGTATATTTCTCTATCTGCAAAATGTTATGGCCAGGGCCAAACATTTGGGGAATACCCTGGGAGCAGAAGATAAGCCAAAGGGAAGTGCAGAGGACTGAAAGTGTTGTGAGCCTGCTATGAAGCGCAGACATTTCCTGCAGGATTCCCTTATGTGGATATGGAGGTAGGTATCTTTTAGGTTTAGGGTCACTAACCAGGCATTTTTGTCAGCATAGGCAGCAGCTGCTGCAAATTTAGCATTTTGAATTTGGGGACCCACCAGGGAGGTGTTTAGAATGGACAAATCCAGGATGGGGGGCCAAGTGCACTTCTTTCTGGCAACAAGGTATAGTCTGGAATAAAAGCCTTTGCCTGTTTGATCTACAGGAACAGGTTCTACTGCCCCCTGGGATATGAGAGCTTGGACATGTTTTAATGCCTCTGCCCACTGATGTGGAGGTTAAGTCTGGGTATCCTCTGGGAATTGGGAGTTCGTTGAAAGTGAATTTGCATCCCTGAAAAGTGATCTTTAAGACCCATTGGTTGTTTGCTACAGATGGCCAATTTTCTTTGCAGAGGGACAGCCTTCCTTCTAGCTTTTGGTGGGTGAAAGGAGGGCAGAGGGGGAGTCATTGAGAGTTTTTGCCATAGAGGGATGACTTAGAACTCCCTGCCTTTGGGGTAAAGTGGTCCACTGTTTGGTTCTCTGCTGTTCCTGGGATAGGGGCCTGGGTGGTCTGTCCCTGCGAGGCTTACCTTGCCCCTGTCTGCTAGGTACAGGAAAAGACCAGTGTTTAGAGGGAAAATTCCTGCTGAATCTAGTAGGTTGAACCTGAAAGAAATCTTACTGTTTGCATTGATTTTGCTTTGTCTTCCATCTTTTTAAGCACCTCTTCTGCTTTTTCTCCAAATAAGTGGTCTTTATTCAAGGGTGCATCAGTTAATTTATTCCTTCAACCATGCATGTCTCCTAATGACAGATCCAGACACTGCTGCCCTGCTAGAGGCTTCTAGTGCATCATATCCACAGTGTAGAGTGTTTCACCACTTGAAACTAAAGTGTAGTAAATCTGTTAACTCTTTCGAATTGGCACAGTCAGGAAAGGTAGAAATCTTTTGCTTTAACAGTTCCAAAGTGTATTGTTGATATTTTAACATATGGAACTGACAGTTGAGTGCTCTGATAGCTAAGATTGCAGAGGTGTAAACTTTTTTACCCCAGAGCTCTGGGATCCTTGCAGAAGGAGTAGGAATCTTTGCAGAACTAGCCTTAGCTCCTTTAGGTCCCTGTGTAATGACCTCTGGGTCTGCAGCAGGATTTTGTACAGGTATATGTGAGAATCCGGTACTCTGTAATACCCATCAGGTTTACTGGGAGGGCATCAGGGGCTAAGCTGGATTCATGGAAAACATCATCCACCACTTCTAAGATAGGAGGGATGGCCAAGGGTCTGTGCTGGGGCAGGTCTAGAAACTCTCTTACCTTTTCTTAGACTGAGGGAAGTGCTGAGATTCCCAGTGGAAATGTCCCCAGAGGGTGTGAAGGGTTTCCTCAAATGAAAAGTCTTCTGGTGTGGAGGCAGAAGGAATCGATTCCTCTGCATCTGAATCCTCATAAGCAGTCAGAGGTTGTTGTTCCTCTTCAAAATCTGAATAATCAGATTCCTCAGAATCCTGCTCTGTCATTAGTTCAGGAAAAAGGTGCCTTTTCCTTTTAGAAGTTGTGGTCTGACTGCCCCTAATAAGGTTGATAAGATCCTCTGCTATCTTAAGCATTTGGGCTTGGGATGGTGGAGCAGGAGTAAGATGGTGGCAAGAGGTAAATTTTCTTGGAGTGGCCTGGCTTCTAGGCCCAAGAGCTCCCATCTGTCTGAGAGAAATGGTAGTCGAATGAGAAGACATCATTTTCTGTCTAGATCAGTTGTGTAAAGGCCTCCTCGGAAGCCAGAGACTATGTTGCAGCTCTGGACCCAACCGAGGCAGAGACAACCAAAGGCTTGGAAGACTAAGAAGATTTCTGCGGCATACCGAACTCCTATAGGGTCTCAGTAGAGGCCTGCGTAGATATCGTATCAGGTATCAGGGGCTGTGAAAGCGCCTCACTGAATTCCTGAGAACTGATGACCTGCTTTGCTGTAGAGTTGTCGGAGGCTTAGCCTTGTGTGGTCTCTCTCTATTTTTAGCCCTACATTTTTTTCAGAATGTCTATGAATTGTTGGCTGACAGACGCCATTTGTGAAGACAGAGGATGAAAATACCTGTCTACAATAAGAGCTCTACGACAAATGGTTCTCGCGTTAAAGACGGTACAAAACAGGAAATGGGGGATGTCGTGGTCTGGGCCTAAACAAGTGAAGCAGTATGAATGGAAGTTTCAATGTGGGATCTGCTTTCCACAGGTAAGACAATTGTTAACTTTTTTAGAGATCGGTTAGTGCAAGAAAAAAGGATCCCCAATGGGGTACTTAGCTTTAGCAATTTTCAACTGTAATCCGAGCTCTGGTAGCAATCGACTGGCACACTTGTGACCTGCTTCTGCTACGGGCTCCACGGCAAGAAAAACTGATGTAATGGCGTCAGCTGCCTTGCTTTATAGCACTGGCGACCGAATGTCTGTCTACAAGCAACAGCAGCTGACGCAGAAAAACATTGACTCTGGTATTCGGGCCAGCCGAAGGCTATCACAGCAGGGATAACCCACAGGTGATGACTGCAACAGTGAAACACAAAGAACATCTGATCTTGAGAGTGGCATCAGTCTAACAGTGGTGTCTCCAATGACTAGAAAGTTGGAGTTTGTGATGGCTTGCCTTACTGGCTTAGGAGTAGGGACTCCATGAGATGTAGCTGTAAGTGTTGATTTGGGTGTTGTTTTGAATGAGTGCATTCAGGGCTGCTGAGGGTATTTGTTACGTGTACTTCACCTAGTGTGGTCTTTGGGTTTAGGAAGGTTACATTTCAGTGCCTCACCATATGTGGGTCTATGTGTCTGCTTTGGACTGTGTATTATGGTTGTACTAATGACAACCTGATTTGACAATGAATACTTTTACTCAAGAACTTTGCCTCCGGTGACATTATGTAATTACATCTCTCACATACCATATCAGTTTGTTTGAGAGTTACTGGTTGTCAGTAAACATGAGACCATGTCTACATTGCCTAAGGATGCTCATATCTACCAATCTGGTAATGGAGATAATGGGAAAGCTCATATCCATGGCAACAGGCTTTTTTACTGATTAAATGGTTGAGGTGAGAATACAAAGTAATGTTAGGAGTATCTGGTTTGCAACTCAGGGGTGGGGCTAGTGCTGGTCACTGAAAACTAGTTGCGTGGTGTGCAACTAGGTATTGGTGAAATTTTAAGGGTGCTTTCACAGGAAAAATGTCACCTCAAGGTGCCTGTGTCTATGCAGGGCACTGCCAAAAACTTGAGAGGAACATCAAATATCACGCTCAAAATATATATCGACAGTTAAGGAATGAGACTAGATAAACAAAACTACTACTTCCATCTTCAGAATAGTAACGAAAAAAATCCTCAAAAGTGTTGGGCACGTATAAATAAACTACTGCACCCAGGACACACCACCACACCTACTTCTTCAGCCCCCCCCCCCCCCAGATAAACCATCAGAGGATGTTGCTAATGACTTTAATAGTTTCTTTAATGAAACTATCCAGGCCCTAGCCAGCAAACTACCTATTGGTTCCTCTAATTTACAGCTTCCCATTTCCAGTTCCCAGTACTCCTTTGGCCTCCTTGCTGTCTCCACATCTACTATCTGTTCCCTAATCAAGAAACTAGAACCAACAACCTCATCTCCTGATCCTCTCCCTGCTGAGTATCTGCAAAAGGCTGCAAACATCATAGCATATCCCAAATCTACACTAACCAGCCGCAGCATATCAGAAGCTACAGTTCCTTCCATCAGGAAAACTTCTCATGTCATACCACTCCATAAAAGAGGGAGCTCCACTGAACTCTCCAATTACAGACCTATAGCTATCTTATCACCACTGGCTAAAATTATGGAAAAGTGCATCCATAAGCAGCTTCTGCACTGTCTAATCCAGAACCAACTACTGGATAAATCTCAGCATGGCTTTAGACCACACCATAGTACCACCTCAGCCCTTCTTACCTTCTCTGATGCTATTAACTATAACAGAAACATTAGCAAACTATCCTCTGCCCATTTCTTGGATCTATCAAAGGCTTTTGATATGGTTAACCACCAACTACTTATTTCCACTTTGACAGCAATTTCCTTAGACAATCATTCTCTCCAATGGTGCCAATCATATCTCTGCGATAAACAAATCATCATATGGCAGAACAAACTATCCAACCTCCTTCCCAACACCCTTGTAGTTCCCCAGGGATCCATTCTGGGTCCTCTTTTGTTCTCTATTTTCATTAATGACCTCCACACAGCCATTCCAAAAGCTAATTGTATTCAATACACAGATGACTCAACTTTGATATGCTCTGCCACCTCCCAACCAGTACTGCAGACTCTAACCCAAGTTGCATTTAACATAGTTGAAAACTGGCTTTCTGAGCGGCGTCTAATCTTAAACCCAAACAAAACAAAGTTGCTACTCTTCTCTCCCACTCAAAGGTCCTCTGTACTACCCTTCTCCATTAATTCTAATAATGGTACCACAATCTCCCCTGACGGCTGCACAAAACTTCTAGGTGTTTTGGTTGACAACAATCTTAAATTTGATATATAAACCAAACTATCAAAACCATTAACAAAAAACTTGGAACATTATATAGAATTAGACCATTTCTTACCCCACCTACTAGAATTGCTATAGCCCGCTCTCACTTACTCTCTACCCTTTTCTATGCCTCCCCTACACTTACCAACTTAAACAAAAGTGATCTTAATAAACTCTCTTCCTGTTATAACCACATAGCTAGATTTGCCACTGGTATGTCTTATAGAACACATCACTGTAAAAACCTAAACTATCTTGGTTGGCTAGAGCTACCCAGCCTATTAAAGTACAACCAACTGATAATTGATCATAAAGTACTTAACCAACCAGATAATACATCTGCTCTTAAAAATATTATCTACCCCCACTGCAACCTTAGACCACTTCGCTTATCTAATAGATTGGTAGTCCAAACTTTTAAATCAAAAAACTTTGCCGGAGACTCTCTGTTTGCCAATTCTGTCGGTAAAACTTGGAACTCAGTGCCTGCTAACATCACTCTAATGACCTCCCTCACACAATTTAAGAAAAGTCTCAAGCAGTATTTTAAATCACACTTGCTATGTTCCTGCACTAATCCTGACTAATTTTGGAAATACTTGTCTATTAATACTATTGTCTTAAGTGTGCTACACCATAAATTTGTTAGAATGTATAACTCAAATGTCAACTGAGTCTGTAAACTTTGCTAAATGTGTACTTTTGGCTGTTGTGATAATCTTTGGAGCTTTTCTCCCTGGGCCTCCACTGAAAATGGACATGTATCCAGTCGAACTATCCCAGTCAACAAATGTAAAATAAATAAGTAGACCCTGTTGATTTATGGATGAAGTACTTAGGAAGATATTCTGAAGTTAAGTTAGACAGCAAATCAAGCAGCACTTACTGAAAAGAATTAGCTTTTTCAAAAATGATGAAAAGACAGGATTTACCCAAATGACTTTTAGCTCATTACTACCAATGCTGGTCTTGCAACAGCTTCATGCTGCTGTGATATAATGCTCTTTTTCTTCTCTCACCAGATGCAAAACAGTAGTACCAATCCCAAGATGAGAGGCAGACCACAGGCTCTTTGGTGATCAACAGTCTTCTCCCAGGTGGTGCAAGGGTCTGTCTGCTTCTTACAGCCTTTTCCTGGTAGATGCCTTGAATAACAACCAGGCCAGTCAAGAACGTCCAACATAGACACTCACTGCTCAATCAGAAACAATCGGACGTTAATGCACTCTACTTCTCTTATCAGGAGCAAAATATAAGCATAAATTCCAAGCTGACACTTATGAAGCAGTTATTAGGCTTTCTGGTGATCAGCTGTCTCCAGGAAATGTCAGTATGCTCCTTTTCTCACATGGAGCAAAACAGAAGCACTAATGCCAAGATGACTACTGAAAGGCAGAATGTAGGCTCTTCGATAATTAGTGGTCTTAGAGCAGATGTTGCAGATTTTAAGTGTAAGATGGAAAAATGGGTTAATATCCTAAGAGCTGCAGTGTGCAGTAAACAGATATGAAAGAGGGAGAACTTAAGCTTTAGCTGTGTAAGTGGGGAGACACTAATTTTAAAAGCAAAGGTACACTGGAAGGGGTAGAGCACTTTGTATTCTGGCTCTAAGCAATACAGTGGAATGGCCAAAATGTAAATAACTGAAGGGGATTGATTTAAAAAAAAATGACAATTTTGTGTTTACTCACAATAGCCAATGGAAGAGGACAGAGAAAGAAATATGTGGTCACATTATCGTAACGGGCAGCTAACTAGAAAGACAGTTGAGTTTAAAAACACACCATCAGGGTGGGAGAAAATTTTATTGTGTCACTCATAAGAGACAGCTGTGGTCTCTTATCTCGTTTAAATATGCAATCAAAATCAGAATACAAGTAAAACACAGTGAAAAGAACAAACCACACTATGCAAAACAGAAGACAATGAAACAATAAAAATACAAGAAAGCTAACAATTCCCTCATCGCAATATGTGGTAGAGTTTGAGTGAGCTTTTCCAGTAAAGCTCCCTCAAAATGTCCAATAATAATCAATCACTTTAATGATACTTTAGCTGTGTTACATAATGGCTGGTCGTATTCTTTTTTTTTTAATTAGTTGAGCTATCATTTGTTTCCTCTGGATAATTTTTCTTATTTAAGTGCAGAGTCAGGGATGAATTTTTGACTCGAAAAAGAACAAGCTGTTTAAAATAAATAATGCTTTATTATAAACCCAAAATGTCTGACATTTTTAATTTTTATTTTACATTTTTCCTTATACTAAGATGCTAATTTTATTTTCTTTTTTTTGCTGTTGGAATTGGTCACTATGGATTTAGAAGATTGTAGGATTATTTTGAAAATCTGTTTCTAGAATGCAGTGCTAGGAAAGGTAGCACCAGATTGTGGAACTAATACAAAAATAAATTTAAATCCTACCAAAAAGTGACATTCACTGCACAATATCTTTAATATCAATCCGTCCATCCATCCTCCCATCCTCAAACCCTTTTCTCATTTTGCACATGGTGTCAGGGTGTCACTTCAGCAGTGAATCATTTCGAGCCACCTTACACTGCAGGGTGGCTAGCCCTGCCATGGTAGTTCATTCGTACACACACACTCTCACCTATGGCCAATTTAGGCTGTCCAGTCCACCTACTGCACGTCTCTGGAATGTGGGAGGAAACCAGAGCACCCGGAGGAAACCCATGTGACTACAGGGAGGACGTGCAGACTGCACAGAAGGCACCCCAGCCAAGAACTGAACTGGCAAATCTCTTGGTATGAGGCAACAACACTAACCACTGCACCACCGCTGCCACCCCAATACCTTTAATATGTACAGCAGAAAATAACACGGAGTTAAAACAATCAAGCTTCTTGACGGTGCGCGGGTGATATGCTTGACAGTTAAACCTGTAAACCTAGAAGAGGTCCCTCATTAGCAGTTATACTTAAAGGTTTAATTTCCCCAATTCTTTTCTATTTCTACTACTATGATGGGTATGGACCCCATTTCTAAGTCAAAGTATGACTTGGGTTCATGAAATTAGTATTGTTTCAGTCTTTGACTGTAACCAAAAATGCTTTTCACAGCAACTACAATCTGCAATTCTTATGTAGTTACATGTATCGGTGGCATGTCTAAACACAAGTATAAATTCTTTTTGGAGACCCATTGCTCCTACTACTTTTGGAACTGTCTGGGTATCCTTATTCCACATTGCCCTTGTTTCTGCCAGCAAATCCTGGTAGCTTATGACTTTTTGTCTCTCTGTACACAGACACTGTAATCACCGAGTATAGCAATTTCAATGATCAACGCTGCTTTCCTCTTCTTTTCATGGACTGCTACATCTATTTTTCTTACATCTGTTTTTTTTGATCTGCTGGTAATGGCTGATCCCATGCGACAAACTTCACCATTTTCTATAATGCTTTGTGGCTTAAGTTTCCAATCTTCTCAGCTACTTCAGTATTGTAATGTTTGCATAATCCCCAATGCAATAGTCTTGTCACATTATTATGCCTTTCATGTATGCAGTCCCACGACTGCAGATCTATACATGTAAATCAATTTCAAGAAGGCCCATACCTCCTTCGAACGGGGAATATATAATCTTGATATGCACTGATTTTTATAAATCATTTGATGACCATGAATCATCCTTCTTGTTTTCCTGTCTAATCTAACACCTTTTGGGACCAGTCAATCACTCCAAAACTAAGTTAGGACAAGAAGAGCAAACTGGTTTATAGCTTGAACTTAGTTCACAGATGTCAATGCTGTTTTCAGGATTAATTTAAGTCTTTTAAAATATTCCTTACCGAGTTTTATTTGCATTTGTTCATTCATATTTTATTGTTGATCCTTCATCAATTCCCAAATATTTATATACTCCCTATTGCTCTAGTTCTTTTACATCACATTCCTGTCCCAAACTGATATTTTCTCGGTGCTGCAACTTTCCAGCTTTAAAGGTTACTTTTGCACATTTATCAAGACCAAATGACATTCTTATACAATCTGAAAAAGTTTTGACTACTTGTAGTTGTGCTTTCAGTTCCTCATCTGATGAGCTATACAGTTTTAAATTGACAAAGAGAAGATAAGTTTTTACACTTTTTTGCTTTATGGGAGCCAAATTATAGCTATGACCTAATCTGTTAAGAAGACAGCTTAATGAGTTAAAGGCAAGGCAAACGAGCAATGGTGACAGAGGATCACCCTGGAATATTCCCATTTGTATTTTTATCCCTGGAGTAATAACCATGGCACTACAAAGTGGTTTGCCACTGCCAGTGTCGCTGTGATCTAGTTTATCACTGTAGGGTGTACCTTATACATTTTTAAGCACTCTTTTATCCATGAATGTGGGATACTGTAAAATGTTTTTTTGTTGTCTACCCATGCCATACTTAGACTCTTACCCTTTTTACAGTTCTCCACTATGATTTTATTTAACGACAAATGATCCTTTGTTCCATATGACTTTCTTTTATTACCCTTTTGTTCTATTGCCATAATTGAGTTTTCTTCTAAATTAATATAAACTCTGTCAGCATCAATTCCAGCGTATAGTTTATATGTCGTTGGAAGGCATCTTATTGGTCTATAGTTTTTAGGGTAGCTTGCAGGTTCACTCTTAAGAAGAAGCATTGTTTTTCCTGTTGTTAGCCAGACTAGTGTCTGCTTAGGGTGTGCATATAAATAGTTCTTACTCATGGCTAAATCTTTGTGCAAAGATGTTAATACTTTTCGCCAGAAGTTATGTACTGCATCTGGGCTTGGGGTTTTCCAATTAGAGGCTTTTCTTAACTTTGTTTCAATCTCTCTGGCTGTTACTTCATCGCATTTCATATCTTGTACATTTGAACTTCTTAGTCTTTCTTTTACTTCTTCTATCCATTTAGCACCTTTATTATGTTCCACAAGATCTTCTATATAGCATGAAACATTACCCATCAGGCCCTCTGAAACTGCTTTTAACTGTAGCTCCCAAACAGGCTTTGTCTCTCACCAATGGAAAACAGCAGCAGTAATACCTATGCACAAAGGTGGGCTATCTACAGAACCTGGAAAATACAGACCCATAAGTCTCACTAGCCTCACATGCAAAACCATGGAAAGAATTATCATGGATATGATCGATAATGACATAAGAAATTGCCAGACACTGGACCCAACCCAATTTGGTTTCGTCAAGGGCAGGTGATGCCTACTCAACCTGGTGAACTTCTTTGATAAGATCACCAAAGCAATGGATGAGAGCAAAATGGTTCACATTGCCTACCTTGACCTGGCCAAAGCATTCAACACAATTCCAGACTCTGGCATTGTTGACAAATTCGTGAGATTAGGTATAAACCCTTATGTCACCCAGTGGACAGCCAGTTGGCTCACAGATAGGACCCAAAAAGTTAGAATGGGGGAGTCCACCTCTATAAAGAGGCCAGTCACAAAAGGAGTCATTCAGGGATCAGTCTTAGGACCCCCTCCTGCTTGGAATTTACTTCTCTGAAATCAAGGCCTATGTCAATGGCCTCTGGCTGACTAAATTTGCAGACAGCTGCAAATTAAAAGCTGTCATAAAATCACCCACCAACACAAATATTCTCCAAGGTCTGACAAAGAAAAAACTAAATGAAAACTCCAGCCAAGCTAGAACTTCCAATGAGTGACCTCCCAAACTTCCTGTAACAGAGGCACATGGGATATATGCAAATAACCCTTATGAACATCAGGTGTTTCAGCTATATAGCGACTCTGATTGCCCATGACTTTTACATTTGAAGTTGTTTTAATGAACAATTTCAGGCCAATAAAGCCAAACCCCACAAGCTATGGATATGTATATTTCAGCCTTGTTATGACCTCGTCAACATAGCATAAGGAGAATGTTTGATTAATCATAAACACAGGGTTGTTGTGTTGTTGTGCTGAACTTGTAATTGGCCTCCTAAAAATAAACAGCCTTAAAAACATCTGCTTCATTTCCCTCTATATCCCTCCTGGCAACAACACTAATACCCTGGAAGACATCCTCGCCTGGGCCTCCAGTAACATTAAGCTAGAAACCTACATATTGGGAGATGTAAATATAGACTGGAACAAAATCAATAACTCCAATCCTATCACTGCAATCAATCTATACACCTACACTCAACTTACTAACTCCTTTACTAGGTCAAACAAAACCAACCCACCTGGCTCCATACTAGACTGGATCCTGGTATCTCATCCAAATAAAATTATACAATCAGTTGTCATTCCTGACCCATTAGGAGACCACCTCCCAGCCTTCACTCATCGAACTACCCTCACTTCCCCACACTCCCACCAGTTCATTCATACTCGCAACCTTTCTAACTTTAATCCTACTACCTTTACTGAGTCCCTTAAACAAACTAACTGGAACTCCCTAAAAACTCTTCCATTAGAAGTTGCCGTTGACTTTCAATAAAACATTCTTAATGGTCCTCAACTCCCTTGCTCCAATAAAAACAAAAATAGTAAGAATGAAAACCACCCCATGGCTTACCAAAGACACCAAAAAGATTTTGCTACAAAGAGATAAAAAGTGGAAAATATACCTCCAACATAAACAGCCAGAAATCTTTCTAAAATATAAACAGCTGAGAAACCTAGCCAAAAAACAACTTCTTAAAGATAAAAAGTCTTACTACATCAAATTACAAGCAAGTCATACAAAAAACCCCAAGCATTTTTGGAACTCAATTAATTCACTCCTTAGGCCAGGTACCAAAAACAACCCTTGTCCCGACAGCAACAAATCCAACTTTGAAATTGCCTCACTATTCAACACCTTCTTTACCACTTCTATTGCCAAGCTAACCAAGACATTTTCCAACAATAACCCTCTACCTCACCCCACCCAATCTTCCTCAACCCCCACTTTCGAACTCAAACCCATCTCCACCTACCTAATAAAGAAACTACTCTCTTAGCTAAAGCCTTGCTCCAAAGCCCCCGATAACATTCCTTCCTCCTTAAAAATAGCCTCCGAGGGCTACTGCTCTCCCTATCAGCATACTGACCAATAGATCCCTACTTGAATCCTATGTACCCAAACTATGGCACACTGCATATATTCTCCCACTTAACAAGGGTGGCAAAAACTGCAACGTCTCTAATTTCTGCCCCATAGTCATCCTCTCCTCAATCTTCAAACTTCTTGAAAAATCATCCACCACCAGCTATTCTTTCCCACCCAACACAGCTTCCGCCCAAGCACACAGTACTAACTCCGTCCTCCTCTCCTTCTTACATTCTGTCAATCTAGCTCGTGACTCTGGAAAAAAAGTTTCATCAGTCCTGCTGGACTTATCTAAAGCCTTCGCTACCATCCCCCATACTCACCTACTACATCATCTGTCTAATCTCAATTTCTCCCACAAAACTCTTTCATGGTTCTCCAGTTATCTTTCAGACAGGTCCCAAGCTGTAAAATAGGGCCAGGGCACTTCCACATTCCTTCCTATCCCCACTGGGGTACCCCAAGGTTCCATACTTGGCCCAGTACTATTCACATGGCCGGCCTTAGGCATAGGCGAACTAGGCGACCGCCTAGGGCGCCGTACAGGCCGGCCTCATAAAGGGCGCATTTTTATGTATTTATTTATTTATTTTAATTAATTTACTTTTGTCATTTTGCTATCTTCTCGGCACCCTGTCTGAGTGAAGGGCGCCAAAACAATAGGAAGAGGGGGAAGGGTGAGTGCCCTCCCACTTTTATAGCTTCAAATTGGAAGGGGGACTTCAACAAAAAAAAAAAAAGTTCCACGCGCAACAGCAGGAGTTTTAAGTTAGCAGTTCAGTTAAGAGAGGGGTTAAGGTTATGTGTACGCGTGTGGCCGTTCAGTTTAAAAAGAAAGTAAGTGTATGTTTGCGTTTGTAATTTACACTCTTCGCTTCTGTATGCAAGAGAAAATGTGTGCGTGTGTGTATTTATCGAATTTAAATTACTCATTCTGTTTGCATGAGATATAAACTGTGTTACTGTGTGAGATAGTATGTGTGTGATAGTATGTTTGTATATGTAGGCGGCACATTTTTGACAAATAATAGAGCGGCTTAAAATGTAAACAGCCCTGGGCACTGATGAGATTATTGAGATTATTGCAGTATTTTTGAATCCTCTCTCCTCCTGTAGCTTTCTCTGTTCTGACCACCGTCCAAACAGTCACCACAGATAATAGCTTTACTTTCGGCATGTCTCGGGACACACAAAAATCTCACTTCCAAAGCATGCCTTGGTCTCCAGGAAACTGGGGTCCCAATCATTGGCATCCTTTTGCTGTGGCAAAAATTAGAAAGAGCATTGGATTTCTGCGACAACAGCCTTGAAAGCCTCTAATTGCCACGGGAACATCCGCTGCTCCACATGCGGTTTTTGCCTGAAACCTGCAGTGCAGAAAACCCGATTATCCGGTTGCACAGATTTCAGGAGGTTAGTGTACTTTTTTTGTTATAAAGTTTCAGTTGATCCACAAATGTGCAACAACAGATTTGCAAAGCTCTGTATTAAGTACTGCAAGATTAAAAATCGAACAACTCATTTCAGAGAACCCTTACCCTATAGAAAAGAAGGCAGTTTGGGGGAGTGTTTTAAACCAAATCTTAAGTTTTACTTTATTAATTTATTTTATTCAAGTAACGGATTCTTTAAGGCATTGTGTTTAAGTACAATGAGTTTACCTGCCGATAGCGTGTGCAGCAGCAAGAAACAACCAGATGTCAAGCTGGAAACAGTAATACAGGTCTGCCAAAAGAAATGCTCATTTTAAAGAGCAAGTTACTTAGTTGTTAACATTGTCTATTTAACTTGCAGTGTTATTCAGTTTTTGAGCAATCTAGTATTTTTTTATTACAAAAAATGACATGTCATGAATGGTTTAGCTAAATGTCTGTGTGATTGACACTGAATGAGACTTTGCATTCCATCCACGTTCGTGCCCTTTAAAATAGAATGATAAGCATGAATGCTGACCTCAAGGAAGATTTGTATGGGTGTTTGCTGTTAGCTTCACGCCTCTCAAGTGTACTTCATTATGAAGAATGTTTTTCATTACTAATCTTAAAAATGGTGTGTTCTTCCCAGTTCCACTATGAATGATTTAGTGTTATGCCCATATATTTTGGCTTAGTCCCCATGTGCACCAGTTGTTGTGTCTTTCGGCTTTTCCCGGTTAGGGGTCGCCACAGCAGAACTCCGGTCCGCTAATGACTGGCAGAAGATTTTTACATGCCAAGTTGCCGGCCCTGACGCACAACCTTCAACGAAGGTATGTCCCTTTGCGCATATCTCCACACAGAAGACTCTTTAGCTGAGAATCGAACGGACAACATCTTGCTGTGAGGCGACAATGCTACCGCAGCACCACCACCGCAATTGGTAGTTTTTTTGCAAGAATTTAAAATAATTTCATAGTTTTAATTTGACTGCCTATTATGATGTTTTTGGATTACTTAAACGCTTAAGTGATGCCACGAATAATTGTTGTTGGTGGGTCTGTATTCTGAATTATTTTTGCGTTGATTATTTAACGTTTCACAAGAAGGCAGAAACCAATAACAATTTCCAGTCAAGTGTGATAGTGGGCAAGATGAACAGGAGAAGTCTGATACTTTATAAAATGTGTATTGAAATAAGATGACTTTTTTTATTGATGGTGAAATTAAAAGGCTGTGTAGATAAAACTGCAGTAGTTGAACTTGCTGAACTATTGTTAAGAGGGAACTGTTTGGATTCTGGTGTTAGGTATTCCTTCTACTACTAACACAAAAATGGTAACTGAATTAACAGGAAGGACAGCTGAAATAGAAGGAATACACTCCCTAAAACTTTTGATAATACTGTAGTTGGGCAGTTGGAGACTGCACATTGGTCATTTAGCATAAACTTTTTGTTTGAAGTTAGTGAACTGATGCATCATCTGGGCATTTTTAACTAGTAGAATATCTTGTCTCCAGCTTCTGACAAAACTGAAATCATTGCATGTTGAGCATGTTTAAAGTTATGTTTTATTGATGGTTTGAATGTAGGTGCTGTCACCCTATATATATATATATATATATATATATATATATATATATATATATATATATATATATATATATATATATATATTGTGTGTGTGTATGTAAATGAGTGGCAATATAAGTTGCCTTAAAAATGTTAAAGGTGTTTTTCTGAATGTGTTGCAATAAATGGATATTAAAACTCTGGGATAGCTAATCAGTATTGTGCTATTTAATTGTTTGTTGATTTATGTTAACCAGGTAGATGCATTTGCCATATCAGTAGTAATCACCACAGTGGTGGTAGTCAGACCAGTAGGGGATACCTCTGTATGTTTCAAGAAGGAAAAAACTATTCTTCTAAATAAGTTAGGTGATTATTATTAAGTTGCAGCATATATGAATATTTCAATGTAGTATGTTAAGTACTCGTTCTGTTTGTATGACAGACACAGTGTGTATTACTGTGTGAGATAGTATGTGTGATGATAGCATGTGTGTATGTGAGAGAGAAAGTGCATGTCTGTGTTTTGTTCAACTAACACTATTACATACTTCCTTCTTCACCATGTCCTTCTACCTCTGAAATGTTAAATCAGGGGTGTCCAACCTTTTCAGTTGCAAGGGCCGCATTGAGTCAACAGAAATGGTCTCGGGGCAAACGGCAAGTGAGGACCAAAAAAAAAAAAAAAAAAAAAAAAAAAAAAAAACCAGGTTTATGCAGACTAGTGTGGCTGTATTGTAGGTGAATTTGAACAATAAATAAGCAGGTAGGTGGTAACAGGGTGCACACACTGATTTGCAGCTAAATGCCACTCTATGGAAAGGACTGCAGCAGTAATCAAGCCTCATGTCATACATTTTGAGGAGCATACCTCGCTTTTAAGCGGGCCCCATCACAGCCATCTGTTTAAGCAACTTTCAAGTTTTTTGTAGGTGTTGTAATTGTATTTTCTGTTGGTAGACAGTGAAGACCTTCACCACCAGTCCAAAATACTGCACAGGAAGCACTGGCTGATGTAGTATACCAGAAAATAAATCATATACATGACACCTCTTAATGTAAGGTCTGTCCACCCCTCAAGTCAGTACATTGCTTAAATCAGAGCCCCAGTGGCATATTTTGTGACCTATTAAATACAGTGTCATCAATATATGTGTCAATGATTTCACAGAGGTTACCAGTTCTATAGCTATATAAAAATGTATGCTAGTAGTATGACAGCATAAGATCACAGTTAATACCAGCACTTACCTGAACCATGAATTCAAGTTTATAAAAAACTTCAGACCCAGTGACAAATCTTTGGATGAGTTACTCATCTAAAAACTAAACACTTCAGGACTCACAGCATTATCACAGTGCTATTACTTACTACTACAGGGTGCATAATACTTTTCTTCAGTCCATTTCAAAGCAATTCTTAATTCCTTGCTCATACCAAGAATCTAATTTTTGAAAGTGATGGATACAATGTTTGTTCTTAGATATTTTCTATCATTGGAATATGCACAAGTATGAGACCAGTGCCTCTTTGCACAACATTGTCATTTAATTTCACTCAGATATGTCAAACACTGCTATTTCTTGGAAAGATATTACTCATTATGCCTAGCCAGTGCATCATGGTTTACCCTTGAATGAAAGCACCCATACAGAAAGTGTTCATTTCTAACAACACTGATGTGCAAACTAAAAAGCACAGCATGTTTTCCCTGTTCTAGCTTCTTATTTAAGCAATCTGTCCATGGCTGTTACTATAGCACTCTAGTACACAGAACCCACCCATTAGCATGAATAACAATTGTATCCCAATCTAAATGTGTTAACAAAAAGTTTTTACAAGGCTCAACCTTCATTCCCTTGTGAAACATTTATGCAAAGCCATTGTGGTAACACTGTAGTAATGCTAATTTAATACACAGATAAACTGGTTACTTTTAATACACAGATAAACCGGTTACTTAACAGCTAGGCAAATTCTTCAAAGTCCAGCAGACAACTTTCACTTTTCCTGAAGGTGCAGTAAATTAACTTATTTCTAAATGACTAATGATTCATACGCTTTCTTCCATTAACACCTCTGTTTGCAATACTGTTACAGTAGCCCTAACACGTACATACAGAAACAAGCATAAAGAAGCCTTTGTTTGAAGCCTGTGCGAGTGTCTATGTTCAAATGTGTGAATAACCTGAGCTGAATATTCTGAAGCATTTGTAAACTAAGGGAGCAGACACAGTGTCAAAATACTTAACTTACCTTTTGCTATGTAGTAGTGTAGTTGGTGTGTACACAACGAAATAATAAACTCTGGTCACTACTTCCCGCTCCTTACCAGACTATAGCTTCAGCTGCAAAGATGGTACTGACCCTGGAATGTGAATTTAGCTGTATGAAAATGCAGACTCTGCAAAAAGACTGCTGTTTGCATACTTACATTACTACATCAAGGCATATGCCACTCCATTACTGGGTACTTTCCAAATTGCTGTGATTTTACAACATAGTTTAACACTTGCTTTGAACAGATTTGTCAGTAATTTATAAATATGTTAATAAGTTAATTAATAAACTGTTTAACCAAACTGACAGTTTGGTATATCATTTCAATTATTGCCCCATTACATTAGTCCTTAAAACAGAACAGGCCCAAAACTTCCCCCTGAATTTTAACCTTGAAAAGTTAATGTGGTCAACCATCTTGGTGGGGGTGTGTGTGTGTGTGTGTGTGTGTGTGTGTGTGTGTGTGTGTGTGTGTGTGTGTGTGTGTGTTTGTGTGTTTGCATGCATGTACATGCGTGTGTGCAAGTATGGAATATGTGATGAAAAACAGATATAATAACCTCTGTCTATTACACTCAGAATGCGTTTTATACAGATCGGTGTAACAATCATTTTGTAAGCATTTTGTGTGTAAATTTTGTGTAAGGTCATAGTTGTCCTTTAAGTTTATAAGTTCCTAAAAAGCTTCTTACAACCTCTCTCTATCGTCCTATCTATGACACTGATTTGGTTTACTGATAGAGCCAAATTGCTAGTACAATACCTTCATTTCTGCATTGCTAGTCATCTCTTTCTTCTGTTCTTCATATATCGTACATGTTATCTTTTCTCTCCACGATCTCACTTCAGCTTTTCTTAATCCAGTATAAAAAACGCCCGAACGGTGTTTTCGCGCATGCACATACCAGCGGAAAGACGCTGGTATGAAAAAAAGTGAAAAAAAGAAAGTTGGCGCATGCGCAGAACAGAAAAAGTACGCGGACGTGTAAACACACGGAAAAAAAGTTAAATTAAAATTAAATTTAAGGGTCGCGGGCCGCATAGAAGAGCTCTGAGGGCCGCATGCTCAAGTTGGACACTCCTGTGTTAAATGAAAGTCCTGAAGACTGTGTACAGGCCTTAGTGCTTTACAAAAATAAGCGTTGTTAACACAAGGGCACACACTTTCTACAGCTATTCCAATTCCGTATGTAACTATCGCCTTTGCTTCAGACTGCCATAAGCAGTCTATCAGAGCTGCCCTTTTTTTTTTTCTTTTTTTTTGTTATTCTTCAGTTTGAGCAAGGAGATTGAACCAGCTATGCCTCTGATATCTATAAATATGGATTTATCTAGATATAGATAAGATATACAGATAGATAATGATATGAGTATATAGACATATTTAAAATATTTTTTTTCATTTTGGCCTTGCACTGATTCTTTAGGACTGCTATCACTAAATGATGGGAGACACTGGAGTCATGGTTTATATTCTTCAAAATGGGAATGCTAATGCAAAATCTGTGTAAGCAACTAGATATATAGAAATTAAAATGCATCCCTGAGTCTGTATCTTTTTGCTCAAAACTATAACTTTAAAATACACACTAGCAGGTGGTGCTTTATTATACAAGGAATATAGTTTAATGCAATCAGGAAGGTGAATCAAAGAACACATGCATATATGCATGCCATAAGAATGTGTTCAAGGAGCCTGTAGTTTGAAAAGAGCCCAAAGGTAAACTTAATTCTCCACTGGCCAGATGCATTTTATTTGAATGTGGGTTTTAATGCCATTGCAATGAATGTGAGTTTCAAGGGCAGAGAAGTTTTACTGCTCATGCTAAATCTATTTTCATTGTGAGACTGTATTGTTTGTTTAGCAAGTGGCTATCTGTGTTTGTGCTATTTTATTTCAATATCTGTAATCATTGTAGAAGTAAATAAGAAAACAGTATGCACACTGACAGGTTTGAACAGTGGTTATGGTAACTGAGGAGAAATAGCCAAGTAATGTAACACTGGAGTGGCTGGGGAGGGGGTTGCTGCTGGGGGGTAGGGGATTGCTGCAGAAGGGGCTGCTCTGGGGGGCAGTCTATTACCCTGCCTAGGGCCCTATTTGACCATGATCCAGCTCTGGTATTTACAGTAGGAAACACGTACACAAAAGGTAGTTGTAGTTTAACTGCATTACAAGGTATATTTTTCTTCTTATGCATTTAAATGATTTAAGGAAATGACTGGAGTGGCTTTTTTGGGGAGTGACCTACCTGTGGGTGTGGCTCAAATAGGGGTGTTTCAGGAGTATGTTGTGGGAGGGGCTTATGGGGAGCTGGAGCACTACTTCGCCTAGGGCACCATTTCAGCTAAGGCCGGCCCTGACTATTCAACATCTTATTACTTTCACAAAGCCATACCTAACACCAAAATTGTGCAATACGCTGAACTCCTTGATCTGCTGCACCTCTAACCTAACAGATCTCCAAACTCTGACACAAACTGCCTTCTCTGCCACAGAAAACTGGATGCTCCAAAATCATCTCTCCCTAAATGCTACCAAAACTAAAATCCTTCTATTCTCCCCTTCAAAATCCTCCCCTATCAATAAGAATTCACTTCAAATTACCAGCCTTAACAACTCCTTGATAGAAGTCGTTCCCTCTGCCAAACTTCTTGGTGTCACCATTGATGAACACCTAAAATTCAACACCCACATCCAACTAAACATTAAAAAAACCTACATAAAACTCGGCCTTCTCTATAGAAACATCCACTTCCTCTCTCCTGCCACCAGACTAACACTCGCCACATCCTACCACCTTCCCTCATTACTGTATGGCGCCCCTCTGCTTACCAATTTATCCTCCACACTCTCCTCTAAACTAGAAGCATGTTACAACAAAATATCCAGATTTGCTACCAAATCTAAGTCGACCTCATCATTGTACCTCCCTTCACACATTAAATTGGCTTGTCCTCCCCAACCAACTTGACTTTCTCCAACTCACCACAGCCCACAAATTACTGTTTCCAACCTACTAAGTGCCCATATAGCCCCTATAGAACCCTCGGATCTTCCCACCAAAACCTCATCTCTGTCCAAAAACCCAAGAATCCAGCCGGTCAGCTTCTCCTATCCTTCTCCTTAGCTAAAAAATGGAATGCTCTCTCCTCCTCATTAACGTCCTGTGACAACCTCAAAAACTTAAAAACTCTTCTTCATTCCCACCTTTATCTACATAGAAAGTGCAACTGTACTCTTCACCCCAAACCTCTCAAGCTCTCCTCCGCTTTTACTCCTGGTTAACCCACTCACCTAACTAACCTCTCTCACATATATAGATTGTATACTTAACTAAACTGTAAAATCCAGCCATCAGGCTACTTGCCTGTCTCTCTCGCCTAAATGAAATTGTAAATGCAATTGTCTGTTCTCTTTCTGAATGCTAACTGTTCTTTGTATTCCAAAGTGTCTTTGTAAGTACACATGTAACTAAACTATGGATTTGTGGAGCTTTTCTTCCCGGGCCTCCACTGAAAATGGGCTCCCCGAGCTCAGTGGACCTCCCCGGTCATCAAACTGGAATGAATAAATAAATAAATAAATTAATAAATAAATAAAGGCAGTGAATGCAAGAACATTAAAATTATAAAAAATAGCATCTTGATCTGAGCTGTGCAAGCAGCTAGAAAGAACTAAGAGTGGAGGGGTGGAAGCACCCTTAAGCCCAGCAAATGCAATCAAAACATGTGCCAGTAGGAGGCACACTCCTATCCCACCCCCCATCTACCACACATGGAAATTAGACATTTCAAACTGTGCCAAGCATAGAACAGAAGAAAACTGAACCAAAAAAAGCTACCAACAGTTACCCACTGTGAATGGCCTGCAAACTCTGACTGTCAGCTGCCTGCAAATAGAACCACTGTATGCAAATGTGTCAATGCATTCCAAAGTTAAATCAAATACTAGCCGTGCCACACAGTTATTCTGTATCTTGCATACATACATTTCTCTTTTTGTCAGACTAAGGCATCTTCTCCACAGTCAACAAAAACTTTACATGTATTTCAACCTTTGGTTTACACCTAACTCCAAATCATACAGTGCGCAAAAACCTGAAAATAGAAGTGCTTTCAGGGATAGCCAGGGCTCAGCAAATGTCTAATGCTGTGAATGGCTTCTCTTTCGCGTTTTCTCTCTCTAAACAGATATACATAACTAACTTCACTTTCTTCTAGCTTTTTTTTTTTTTAAATAAAAGTAATAAACTGATGCAATGTTAAACATTACAATAAAATAACTTTTCAAGTTTTAGTATAATTAATAACAGTCAGGCAGTAATCAAATATACAACCACGAGTTGCTTCATTACATCTTCAAACAGAACATGTTATGCAGAGCTGCCAAAGAAGCAAGATGCAGAGCTGCAACAGTCGAGCTTGCCATTAATTTTGCACTTCTGTGCATACTTTTTTATTTTACTTTATTTTAGCTTTTTCATTCCTACAGCATGATTTGCTCAAGTGCAGAACGGTGCCCACAGGACTATTGCTCACTTAATGATTAGAGTGCAGGGCTTGACTTTCACATGGGATAATTGGCTAGGCTTAAAATGGCCCATAAAGACAGTAAGCCTAGTATTAATGTACGAACCTATAAACCTAAAAGGCCAAGTTTCTCTTTAATGCCTACAGCTCTGATGAGCACTCTGACCTGATCAGCCCAGGTTCTAAATGTTTTCACTGCAGAACGGTGGTTAATGTGTTCTGTTAACATTAAAGTATTACATTTAGTAAGAAAACGTTAGTGTTATCACGGACTTATTTTTAGCAAAATAAATTTTTTCTATCTTAACACAGATGGAATGGAGGACTGCAACTGTCATCCCTCTACACAAAGGCGGACCATCAACAGACCCAGGGAACTACAGACCCAGATGTTTGGCCTGTCCTATATGCAAAACCATGGAAATTATTATTGTGGAACTGATAAAGACACAGGAAATCTTCAAAACCTGGACCCACCACAGTTCAGTTTCAACAAGGGCAGGTTCATGTCTACTAAACTTGGTGGACGTCTTTGAGAAGTTCACTAGAACCATTTGGACAAGGGCAAAACAGTACATACTGCCTACCTTGACCTGGCAAAGACATTTAACACAATACCTCACTCGGGTATTATTGACAAACTCCTAAATTTAGGCACAAATACCTCTGGCTCACAGATAGGACACATGAAGTTAGGGTGAGGGAATCCACCTCCACCAACAGGCCTGTTAACTAGTGGTGTCCCACAGGTCTCAGGACTGGGACCTCTCCTGTTTGGAATATACTTCTCTAAAGTTAAGGCAAGTGTAGAGGCCCTTTGGCTGACCAAATTTGCTGACAACTGAAAGCTGGGTGCAATCAATGAATCCCCCAAAGATGTAGATATCCTCCAAGAAGGTCTGACACAGACAAATAACGAGTGCCAGAACCATAGCTTACAACTCTATGCAAAAAAATTCGTAATTGCACCCTTTAGGAACACTACAACTCCTGCAAATTGCAACACTGAAAACACTCCCCTAAGAGTAGAACCAGTGGTAAGGGACTTGGGAACTCAGGTTGAATGTAACCTGAACTTTGATCAAGTGTCCATGATAGCAAGAAAATCCATCTACATTAGACCAATAATAGAGTACCTAACCAGGCATTTGCAACAGCTGGCTCAGCCATAAAGGTTCCTCGCTAAAAGAATACAGAGTATAAATAATCCATCCAATGGGGACCACCTTAATGCCCAGTCTCTGTATTCTGTCTCCTACAGACTACTGAGGGGTGATCTATTCCTAACCTACAAGGCATTCTCCAATCCAGCCCTGATGGATTTGCTATACATTCGCAAACAAACAAACACTAGAATTACCCAATCTACAGATCTAAACCTAGTCTGTGACATAAATAAAACATGGAGGGACAAGTATATGTCTCAGAGGTTACCCCTTCTCTGCAGCAAGCTTCCCATTTATGAGAAAAAGAGCTCTTCCCCAAGCCTATTTAAATGCAATCTGGACCAATAGATGGGAAATCACAAATTCACCGCTAGCGTGTTGCCTATGGCCTTTACAGATAGGTCAGTTTGTAGATGCCCCAAGCCTCAGGCATACACCAAAGCTGTTCTAACACGTGGGGACCTATAATTGGGAAAAATGGGACATGAATGGCCAGGCTGAAAAAGACTCTAGGCTATTAGCTTAGTAACCTTCTATGATCCTGCGAAACACCCATACTACACAGCCACTTAGAATGCCACGTGGACCACCTTAATAATTGCCCACAATGGAATGACACTGGGCAGGTTGTGACCATACACAGTTTGTGCCTCTTCTTTCAAAAAAGTGATCAATAAAAGTAATTTCTTTAAAGTTGCAGTGATTCTTACAGCCTGCCAAAAACAGTAAGGAAGATTCATGCAGATGAATAGAAGCCTCATTTCAGCACCACACCAACTAATCTGCTGAGGTGGCATCTGTCCATCTCAGCAGAGGAATGGTCATGAATTGGTGAAAATCCCAAGGTTTCTGTCTTCAATACATTTCAATGTTTACAGATGCTTTCAGCAACAGTGGTAGTGGTGCCGGAGGTCGAGGGCAGTAATAGAAAGGCTAACTCAGTTATAGTGTGAGTGGCTACACTTTACTGTTACTGACAGCTTTCAACATTGGTAAGCAAGGACGCTTTACCTGTCACTAAATCAAACACATGCTATACTTTCAATGAAGAAAAAATATCACTTGCAGCTTACTGCTGAAAACAGCAAGTATGAAACAAATAAAATAAAAGGCAGTGGATGGATCACAACTCACTCCAAGTAAATTTACTTAATTTATCTGGAGTGACTTGCAATCCATCCACTGCCTTTTATTTGCTAAACTCTCTGTATTATATATTTAAAATTAACATACTTTTGAGTGCGTGTGTTACAAAGTACTTAACAGCACAAACAAAAAAAAACCACACACACACACACACACACACACAAGCCCTTATCTGTAAAGCAAGGCCAAAGGGCTTGACTTTGTTTACTTGTACAATACATTTTACCATCCTAATGTTCAAGGATTTCCTAAGCTTAAGAAACACTGTAACAATACTAGGCAAGTGATCACAGGGAACAAAGATGCCTAGCCAAATAAGCCTTTAAGTACACACAGTTGAAAAGTTCTGGCCACCCTTTACACGCATATAATAACACTCGCCTCCCAAATCAAGCAGGGTCATACTTGAGAAACCTGCATCTACACATCTAATGGTCAAGGCCAGCCTTAAAGGCAGGCAAAGCAGTACTCTGCTCGACTTACAGTGGTAACTTATTCAATAGGCTGGGAAAGAATAGCTGTGTAAAACCTTGCCATAACCATAGATGGCCCTTCTTTTTGTTTCTTGTTCGATTCTTTCGGCTTTTCCCGGTTAGGGGTCGCCACAGCGGAACTCCGGTCCACTAATGATTGGTAGTGGATTTTTACGTACCGGGTTATCGGTCCTGACGCACAACCTTCAATGAAGGCACACCCCATTCACGTATGCCTCCACACAGAAGACACTCTAGCTGAGAATCGAACGGGACAATGTCTTGCTATAAGGCGACAACGCTACCGCAGCACCACCACCGCAGTAGTAGTATTCATAACCTTTGGGTTAGCATCCGCCTAGCGACCTGAACGTCCGGCCAGTATACAAAAGCTTTAGTCATTTCAAGGTATGTATGACATTTGACATTGACCGTAGGGTGCATGGGCCATAAAAGTGATGTCTGCAACTATCTTCCTCAGAACTAAATGCCCTAATCAGACCCCAGCCCCAGGACAGCTTCACAAGTCCTGAATCATCCAGCAAAGTTTTTTTTTAGTTTTCCAGGAGGTAGGAGGGGGGGGATAGAATACTGCAACATGGAAGAAAATGACATCTATGGTTATGGTTATGGTTAAGATTTTATACACCTATTCTAGGTTCTTCTGTTCTCATGTTGAAGTAATCATAACATCTGGGTGAGAGCCATAGCTCAAAGGGAAGAAGAAGTGGGTGCTTTGGAACTATTTTCCAAAAATCCATGCAGGATTGCCCTAGCAAAACCTGCTCTAGATCTGGAGATGTGGTCCAGTTTGTAGTATTAGGTGAAGGTATGGACAGATGTCCAGGTAAGCTGCTTCTAGAAAAGAAGCAGTGTTCAGCCCCTTGAAAAATGCTCCAAAGGAGGCCATGGCCCTAGTGGAATGGGCTTTTATGTTAGAGTCCAGGTGTTTGCCCTGGTAGGTATAACAAAAAGAGATTACTTTGGAAATCCAGGTAGAAACAGTCTGCTTTGTCACAGCTTTTCCCAGAGCCCTGGGGTGAAAGGAGACAAACAGTTGCTCTGATCTAGTCAGCGATTTGGTCTTGTCTCTGTAGAATCTTAGTGGTCTGTACACATCAAGGGGAATGCAGGACTCTCTCACTGTCATTCTGGGGTTGTGGAAAAAAGGTGGGGAGGTGGATACATTGGTCCAGGGACAACTCATTGACCACCTTAGGCATAAAGGATGGGTTAGTCCATTGAGGTACCCTATCCTTGTGGAAGATTAAAAAGGGTGGGGTGTCCATGAGGGCCTGGAGCTCTGACAGTCTTCTGGCTGATGCCAGGGGTACCAAGAGCACAGTATCCCAAGTGCAGTACTTTAGAGAGCTATAGCTGCTGGCTCAAATGGGGCAACAGCGAGTTTCTCTAACACAAGGTTCAGGTCCCAGGGCAGTGGAACTGGCCTCGGGGCGAAGGGGGGGGGGTGTGAGGTGTAGAACTCTTTTCAGGAATAACTTCACTTTAAGTCTAAAAGCAAGTGGAGGGTCAAGAGGCAGACAAGCAGAAATAGCAGCAAGGTGGGCCTTAACAGAGGAATATACCAACCCTGACTGCAACAATTCATACACATAAGACAGCACCAAGGGGACCTCTCCTTGAAATTGGTCTAGCTGTCTTTTGAGACACTAAATGGAGAACCTTTTCTATTTGGACAGATAGGATCTCCTAGCATTGGGTTTCCTGGCCTCCTGCAGGACATTCAGCACATCCTCAGAGTAAAGGTGTCAGAAAGGGATCAAAACTTTATCACAGGGTTAGGCTCAGAGACTGCAAGCGGGGATGGATTAAGGATCCCTTGTCCTGTGTAAGTAGGTCCACTCTGTGAGGTAACTTGTGATGACTGCCCCTGGTTAAATGCAGGAGGAGGGGGAACCAATGCTGTCTTAGCCAAAAGGGAGTCAGCGACAAGATTTTTGGTTCGTCCTAATGAATTTTCATAGGTTCATAGTTTAGTACTAAGCTAACTGCCTTTGCAAGCCATTTTAAGCCTAGCCAATTATCCTGTGTGAGACTCAAACCCTGCACTTTGTGTCTATAAGGCAAACACCTTAACCATTGGGCCACCCTCCCAACCCTTCATTAGGGATTTTTGTAAAAGTGGTAAGGGGGAGGGGTAATCTCCTTCCATGAGATAGAGAAGGCATCCGTCGCCCTCGCTAGGGGGCTGGGTGCCCTGGTACAAAACTGTGGAAGTTGTCTGTTCAAAGGGAAGGCAAACAGATCTATTTGTGGCGTACCCCAGCTGTGGACTATGTCCAGAAACAAATCCCTGTGTAGCATCTATTCATGAGATTGTGACATGGACCTGCTCAAGATGTCTGCCTGAGTGTTCAGAGCTGAGGGGATATAGACAGCCTGCAGAATGACACCATGCTGGACCACCAATTCCCAGGCCTGGAGGGCAAGTCTGCATAGCAAGTATGATGCTGTTCCCCCCTGTTTGTTCACATACCAAAGAACAATAGTGCTGTCCATGAACAACTTCAGGGGTCCTTGCTTCAGAACATCTTGGAAGGCCCTCAGTGCAAAGATGAGAGCCCTCATCTCTCTGATGTTGATGTGCTTCCTCTTGAAGAGGCCTGTCCATGTGCCTTGCACCTTCAAACTAGCCATAGCAGCTCTCCAACCCAGGTCTGAAGCATTTGTGTACATTTCCTGGACTGGAGTAAAGGGTTGTAAGGGAAGCGCTGGGTAGACAGATTTGATCCATCCAGCAAAGGATCTCCTTCCTTAGGCATGGTAGGAAGGGAATGGTGTGGTCCAACGGGTGGCAGTGTTGGGTCCATGTGAACCTCAGGTACCACTGAAGTTTCCTCATGTGGAGTCATGCCAGTGGCAACATGGGGATTGTAGAAGCCATATGCCCTAAGAGTCTGAGGTATTCTCTTGTTGTCACTGCAGGGGCTTGGATGACAGACAACAGGTATTTCTTCAGGTTTTTCCCCTTTTGGCTTGGGAGAAATGCCATTATAATGTTTGTCCTGATTCTGCACCCCAGGAAGACTTGGCCCTGGGAGGGGTTTAGGCTGGATTTTGGGGAAGTTGATGGTGAAACCCAGAAACTGCAGAACAGAAATGACTGTCTGGAGATGGTTCTGGAGGGTAGTGTAGCAATCTGCCTGGATCAGGTTCTGGAAGGTACTGTAACAATCTGCCTGGATCAGGAGGTCGTCCAAGCATGGGAAAATCTGTATCCCTAGGACCCTGCAATAGGCTACCACTGAAGCCAGACACTGGGTGAATACCCTTGGAGCAGTAGATAGTCCAATGGGTAAAGAGGAGAACTGAAAATGCAAGGAACCCACAAAAAAGCCCAAGTACTTCCTGTGTTGGGGACAGATATGTATATGCAGGTAGGCATTTTTGATGTCCAAGGTGGCCAAAAATGAATGAGGCAGCAGCAGTGGAAATACAGTCTCAAGCATAAGCATGCGGAAGATGGGTACTTGAAGAAAAAGGTTGAGGTGAGAAAGATCCAGGATGGGTCTCCATGGGCTGTCCTTTCTTGGGACCAGGAAAAGTCTGGAGTAAAAGCCCCTTCTCTTTTCTGATGCAGGGACTGGTTGGAAAGTCCTTTGAGAGAAGATGCTGTCCAGGACTAGTTGGAATAGAGGCAGCTGGGTCCTTTGGTGGCTGTGGAATGCCTCTTAAGAGTGGAGGAATGGCCCAAGTCAAGAAGTAACCTTTTTCTATGATTGGCAAGACCCAATTTTCTAAGGTAATGCTTTTCCAGAAAGGGAGAAAGTGAGAGAGAGTCTCTGGGAAATGGGTATAGGATCTGGAGGTTGAAGAGGAGGAGGCAGGTAGTCCCAGACTACCTGCCTTGTCCTGAAACTGAGGTTTCTGGTTTGGTGTCTGGGTAGGACTGGAAGATGGCTTCTGTTTTCTGGAACTCTTTTTACCCCTAGCAGGAGGAGGAGGAGGAGGAGGAGGAGCAGAATTTTTTTTAATGAATTGGTTCTCAGTAAGATAATTTCTATGGAATTTAGGAATTGGTGACACACAGAAAAGTTTCAAGTCCTGTAGTTCTTTCCCCTTCTGTTGAAGGGTTTTGAAAAGTTCTGTCACTTGGGTCCCAAACAAGGCAGTATTGCCTAGAGGAGTATCTAGAAGTTAAATCCTGACATTGTCAGGCAGGGGTTGGAGCCTCAACCAAGAGTACCTTTTGAGCACTGAGGCAGAAGCTGCAGATCTGGCTGAGGCATTTGACTGAGTGTCTTCGCACTTGTGAGGACAAGGAGATTAGGTTAGCGATTTGTGACTTTGTGGCCGAGTCAGGGAGATCATCCAACAGCTTTGAAGCCTGAGTCAAAAGGGCCAGGTAGTGATTAGACATATGTGTCTGATAGTTGATGGCCCTAAAT